>NW_027415772.1:0-32268 GCF_964106895.1 Numenius arquata
CTGGAACCCTACAGAATACTCCAGGACCCGACAGCACTCTACAAGACCCTTAGCAACACAACGGAACCTCAGTAAAACCCTATGGGCTCCTACAGAACACTGCAGGTGCCTACGAAACCCTGCAGGCCCCTACGGAACCCTACAGACACCTGCGGGCACTTACAGAACCCTGCAGGCCCCTACGGAACCCTACAGGTCCATACAGAACCCCACAGGGCCCTAGGGAACTTTACCAGCCACTACGGAACTCTACGGGCCCCTACAGAACCCTGCAGAACCCTCCAGAACCTTACAGAATCCCACAGACTCCTACAGACTCCTGCGGGCACTTACACAATCCTAGAGGCCCCTACGGAACACTGCCAGCCCCTATGGAAGGAACCCTACGGGCCCCTACAGAACACTACTGGCTCCTGCGGTACTCTACAGGCCTCTAGGAAACCTACGAAGCTCTATGGAGCCCTGTGGATCCTTACGGAACAGGACGGGCCCCTTCAGACCTCTGCGGGCGCTTATGGAAACCTACAGGACCCTACGGAACTGTACGAGACTCTAGAGGCCCCTAGGGAACACCACAGGCCCCTACGGAACCCTACACAACCCTCTGGAAACTTATGGCACCCTACAAGCTCCTACCAACCCCTGCGGGCACTTACACAACCCTACAGGTCCCTACGGAAATCTACGGGACTCCACGGGCCCCTAGGGAAGCCTACAGATTTCGACAGAACCCTACGAGCCCCTCTGGAACCCTACAGAATACTCCAGGACCCGACAGAACTCTACAAGACCCTTAGCAACACAACGGAACCTCACTAAAACCCTATGGGCTCCTACAGAAGACTGCAGGTGCCTACGGAACCCTACAGACCCCTACGGAACCCTACAGACACCTGCGGGCACTTACAGAACCCTGCAGGCCCCTACAGAACCCTACAGGTCCATACAGAACCCCACAGGGCCCTACGGAACTTTACCAGCCACTACGGAACTCTACGGGCCCCTACAGAACCCTGCAGAACCCTCCAGAACCTTACAGAATCCCACAGACTCCTACAGACTGCTGCGGGCACTTACACAACCCTACAGGCCCCTACGAAACACTGCCAGACCCTACGGAAGGAACCTTACGGGCCCCTACAGAACACTACTGGCTCCTGCGGTACTCTACAGGCCTCTAGGGAACCTACGAAGCTCTACGGAACCCTATGGATCCTTACGGAACAGTACGGGCCCCTTCAGACCTCTGCGGGCGCTTATGGAAACCTACAGGACCCTACGGAACTGTACGAGACTCTAGAGGCCCCTAGGGAACACTTACAGGCCCCTACAAAACCGTACGAGACTCTACAGGACCCTAGGGAACACCACAGGCCCCTACGGAACCGTACGAGACTCTACAGGCCCCTAGGGAACACCACAGGCCCCTACGGAACCCTACACAACCGTCTGGAAACTTATGGCACCCTACAACCTCCTACCAACCCCTGCGGGCACTTACACAACCCTACAGGTCCCTACGGAAATCTACGGGACTCCACGGGCCCCTAGGGAAGCCTACAGATTTCAACGGAACCCTACGAGCCCCTCTGGAACCCTACAGAATACTCCAGGACCCGACAGCACTCTACAAGACCCTTAGCAACACAACGGAACCTCACTAAAACCCTATGGGCTCCTACAGAACACTGCAGGTGCCTACGAAACCCCGCAGGCCCCTACGGAACCCTACAGACACCTGCGGGCACTTACAGAACCCTGCAGGCCCCTACAGAACCCTACAGGTCCATACAGAACCCCACAGGGCCCTAGGGAACTTTACCAGCCACTACGGAACTCTACGGGCCCCTACGGAACCCTGCAGAACCCTCCGGAACCTTACAGAATCCCACGGATTCCTACAGACTCCTGCAGGCACTTACACAACCCTAGAGGTCCCTACGGAACACTGCCAGCCCCTATGGAAGGAACCCTACGGGCCCCTACAGAACACTACTGGCTCCTGCAGTACTCTACAGGCCTCTAGGGAACCTACGAAGCTCTACGGAACCCTATGGATCCTTACGGAACAGTACGGGCCCCTTCAGACCTCTGTGGGCGCTTATGGAAACCTACAGGACCCTACGGAACTGTACGAGACTCTAGAGGACCCTAGGGAACACCACAGGCCCCTACGGAACGGTACGAGACTCTACAGGCCCCTAGGGAACACCACAGGCCCCTACGGAACCCTACACAACCCTCTGGAAACTTATGGCACCCTATAAGCTCCTACCAACCCCTGCGGGCACTTACACAACCCTACAGGTCCCTACGGAAATCTACGGGACTCCACGGGCCCCTAGGGAAGCCTACAGATTTCGACAGAACCCTACGAGCCCCTCTGGAACCCTACAGAATACTCCAGGACCCGACAGCACTCTACAAGACCCTTAGCGACACAACAGAACCTCACTAAAACCCTATGGGCTCCTACAGAACACTGCAGGTGCCTATGGAACCCTACAGACCCCTACGGAATACTACCAGCCGCTACGGAAACCTATGGCCCCTACGGAACTCTACGGAACCTGACAGAAACACTGTGGGCCCCTACAGGCCCTTGCGGGCACTTGCAGAACTCTGCAGGAACCCACGGAACTTTATGGAACCCTACCAGCCCCTACGGAAGCCTAAAGACCCTTGCAGGCAGTTACGGAACGGTACAGGGCCCTACGGAACTTTACCAGCCACTACGGAACTCTACGGGCCCCTACGGAACCCTGCAGAACCCTCCGGAACCTTACAGAATCCCACGGATTCCTACAGACTCCTGCGGGCACTTACTCAACCCTAGAGGACCCTACGGAACACTGCCAGCCCGTACGGAAGGAACCCTACAGGCCCCTACAGAACACTACTGGCTCCTGCGGTACTCTACAGGCTTCTAGGGAACCTATGACTCTCTACAGAGCCCTGTGGATCCTTACGGAACAGGACGGGCCCCTTCAGACCTCTGCGGGCGCTTATGGAAACCTACAGGACCCTACGGAACTGTACGAGACTCTAGAGGCCCCTAGGGAACACCACAGGCCCCTACGGAACCCTACACAACCCTCTGGAAACTTATGGCACCCTACAAGCTCCTACCAACCCCTGCGGGCACTTACACAACCCTACAGGTCCCTACGGAAATCTACGGGACTCCACGGGCCCCTAGGGAAGCCTACAGATTTCGACAGAACCCTACGAGCCCCTCTGGAACCCTACAGAACACTACAGGACCCGACAGCACTCTACAAGACCCTTAGCAACACAACGGAACCTCACTAAAACCCTATGGGCTCTTACAGAACACTGCAGGCGCCTACGGAACCCTACAGACCCCTACGGAACCCTACAGACACCTGCGGGCACTTACAGAACCCTGCAGGCCCCTACAGAACCCTACAGGTCCATACAGAACCCCACAGGGCCCTACGGAACTTTACCAGCAACTACGGAACTCTACGGGCCCCTACAGAACCCTGCAGAACCCTCCAGAACCTTACAGAATCCCACAGACTCCTACAGACTGCTGCGGGCACTTACACAACCCTACAGGCCCCTACGGAACACTGCCAGCCCCTACGGAAGGAACCTTACGGGCCCCTATAGAACACTACTGGCTCCTGCGGTACTCTACAGGCCTCTAGGGAACCTACGAAGCTCTACGGAACCCTATGGATCCTTACGGAACAGTACAAGCCCCTTCAGACCTCTGCGGGCGCTTATGGAAACCTACAGGACCCTACGGAACTGTACGAGACTCTAGAGGCCCCTAGGGAACACTTACAGGCCCCTACAAAACCGTACGAGACTCTACAGGCCCCTAGGGAACACCACAGGCCCCTACGGAACCGTAAGAGACTCTACAGGACCCTAGGGAACACCACAGGCCCCTACGGAACCCTACACAACCCTCTGGAAACTTATGGCACCCTACAAGCTCCTACCAACCCCTGCGGGCACTTACACAACCCTACAGGTGCCTACGGAAATCTACGGGACTCCACGGGCCCCTAGGGAAGCCTACAGATTTCAACGGAACCCTACGAGCCCCTCTGGAACCCTACAGAATACTCCAGGACCCGACAGCACTCTGCAAGACCCTTAGCAACACAACAGAACCTCACTAAAACCCTGTGGGCTCTTACAGAACACTGCAGGTGCCTACGGAACCCTACAGACCCCTACGGAATACTACCAGCCGCTACGGAAACCTATGGCCCCTACGGAACTCTACGGAACCTGACAGAAACACTGTGGGCCCCTACAGGCCCTTGCGGGCACTTGCAGAACTCTGCAGGAACCCACGGAACTTTATGGAACCCTACCAGCCCCTACGGAAGCCTAAAGACCCTTGCAGGCAGTTACGGAACGGTACAGGGCCCTAGGGAACTTTACCAGCCACTACGGAACTCTACGGGCCCCTACGGAACCCTGCAGAACCCTCCGGAACCTTACAGAATCCCACGGATTCCTACAGACTCCTGCGGGCACTTACTCAACCCTAGAGGACCCTACGGAACACTGCCAGCCCCTATGGAAGGAACCCTACAGGCCCCTACAGAACACTACTGGCTCCTGCGGTACTCTACAGGCTTCTAGGGAACCTATGACTCTCTACAGAGCCCTGTGGATCCTTACGGAACAGGACGGGCCCCTTCAGACCTCTGCGAGCGCTTATGGAAACCTACAGGACCCTACGGAACTGTACGAGACTCTACAGGCCCCTAGGGAACACTTACAGGCCCCTACAAAACCGTACGAGACTCTACAGGCCCCTAGGGAACACCACAGGCCCCTACGGAACCGTACGAGACTCTACAGGCCCCTAGGGAACACCACAGGCCCCTACGGAACCCTACACAACCCTCTGGAAACTTATGGCACCCTACAAGCTCCTACCAACCCCTGCGGGCACTTACACAACCCTACAGGTCCCTACGGAAATCTACGGGACTCCACGGGCCCCTAGGGACGCCTACAGATTTCGACGGAACCCTACGAGCCCCTCTGGAACCCTACAGAATACTCCAGGACCCGACAGCACTCTACAAGACCCTTAGCAACACAACGGAACCTCAGTAAAACCCTATGGGCTCCTACAGAACACTGCAGGTGCCTACGAAACCCTGCAGGCCCCTACGGAACCCTACAGACACCTGCGGGCACTTACAGAACCCTGCAGGCCCCTACGGAACCCTACAGGTCCATACAGAACCCCACAGGGCCCTAGGGAACTTTACCAGCCACTACGGAACTCTACGGGCCCCTACAGAACCCTGCAGAACCCTCCAGAACCTTACAGAATCCCACAGACTCCTACAGACTCCTGCGGGCACTTACACAATCCTAGAGGCCCCTACGGAACACTGCCAGCCCCTATGGAAGGAACCCTACGGGCCCCTACAGAACACTACTGGCTCCTGCGGTACTCTACAGGCCTCTAGGAAACCTACGAAGCTCTATGGAGCCCTGTGGATCCTTACGGAACAGGACGGGCCCCTTCAGACCTCTGCGGGCGCTTATGGAAACCTACAGGACCCTACGGAACTGTACGAGACTCTAGAGGCCCCTAGGGAACACCACAGGCCCCTACGGAACCCTACACAACCCTCTGGAAACTTATGGCACCCTACAAGCTCCTACCAACCCCTGCGGGCACTTACACAACCCTACAGGTCCCTACGGAAATCTACGGGACTCCACGGGCCCCTAGGGAAGCCTACAGATTTCGACAGAACCCTACGAGCCCCTCTGGAACCCTACAGAATACTCCAGGACCCGACAGAACTCTACAAGACCCTTAGCAACACAACGGAACCTCACTAAAACCCTATGGGCTCCTACAGAAGACTGCAGGTGCCTACGGAACCCTACAGACCCCTACGGAACCCTACAGACACCTGCGGGCACTTACAGAACCCTGCAGGCCCCTACAGAACCCTACAGGTCCATACAGAACCCCACAGGGCCCTACGGAACTTTACCAGCCACTACGGAACTCTACGGGCCCCTACAGAACCCTGCAGAACCCTCCAGAACCTTACAGAATCCCACAGACTCCTACAGACTGCTGCGGGCACTTACACAACCCTACAGGCCCCTACGAAACACTGCCAGACCCTACGGAAGGAACCTTACGGGCCCCTACAGAACACTACTGGCTCCTGCGGTACTCTACAGGCCTCTAGGGAACCTACGAAGCTCTACGGAACCCTATGGATCCTTACGGAACAGTACGGGCCCCTTCAGACCTCTGCGGGCGCTTATGGAAACCTACAGGACCCTACGGAACTGTACGAGACTCTAGAGGCCCCTAGGGAACACTTACAGGCCCCTACAAAACCGTACGAGACTCTACAGGACCCTAGGGAACACCACAGGCCCCTACGGAACCGTACGAGACTCTACAGGCCCCTAGGGAACACCACAGGCCCCTACGGAACCCTACACAACCGTCTGGAAACTTATGGCACCCTACAACCTCCTACCAACCCCTGCGGGCACTTACACAACCCTACAGGTCCCTACGGAAATCTACGGGACTCCACGGGCCCCTAGGGAAGCCTACAGATTTCAACGGAACCCTACGAGCCCCTCTGGAACCCTACAGAATACTCCAGGACCCGACAGCACTCTACAAGACCCTTAGCAACACAACGGAACCTCACTAAAACCCTATGGGCTCCTACAGAACACTGCAGGTGCCTACGAAACCCCGCAGGCCCCTACGGAACCCTACAGACACCTGCGGGCACTTACAGAACCCTGCAGGCCCCTACAGAACCCTACAGGTCCATACAGAACCCCACAGGGCCCTAGGGAACTTTACCAGCCACTACGGAACTCTACGGGCCCCTACGGAACCCTGCAGAACCCTCCGGAACCTTACAGAATCCCACGGATTCCTACAGACTCCTGCAGGCACTTACACAACCCTAGAGGTCCCTACGGAACACTGCCAGCCCCTATGGAAGGAACCCTACGGGCCCCTACAGAACACTACTGGCTCCTGCAGTACTCTACAGGCCTCTAGGGAACCTACGAAGCTCTACGGAACCCTATGGATCCTTACGGAACAGTACGGGCCCCTTCAGACCTCTGTGGGCGCTTATGGAAACCTACAGGACCCTACGGAACTGTACGAGACTCTAGAGGACCCTAGGGAACACCACAGGCCCCTACGGAACGGTACGAGACTCTACAGGCCCCTAGGGAACACCACAGGCCCCTACGGAACCCTACACAACCCTCTGGAAACTTATGGCACCCTATAAGCTCCTACCAACCCCTGCGGGCACTTACACAACCCTACAGGTCCCTACGGAAATCTACGGGACTCCACGGGCCCCTAGGGAAGCCTACAGATTTCGACAGAACCCTACGAGCCCCTCTGGAACCCTACAGAATACTCCAGGACCCGACAGCACTCTACAAGACCCTTAGCGACACAACAGAACCTCACTAAAACCCTATGGGCTCCTACAGAACACTGCAGGTGCCTATGGAACCCTACAGACCCCTACGGAATACTACCAGCCGCTACGGAAACCTATGGCCCCTACGGAACTCTACGGAACCTGACAGAAACACTGTGGGCCCCTACAGGCCCTTGCGGGCACTTGCAGAACTCTGCAGGAACCCACGGAACTTTATGGAACCCTACCAGCCCCTACGGAAGCCTAAAGACCCTTGCAGGCAGTTACGGAACGGTACAGGGCCCTACGGAACTTTACCAGCCACTACGGAACTCTACGGGCCCCTACGGAACCCTGCAGAACCCTCCGGAACCTTACAGAATCCCACGGATTCCTACAGACTCCTGCGGGCACTTACTCAACCCTAGAGGACCCTACGGAACACTGCCAGCCCGTACGGAAGGAACCCTACAGGCCCCTACAGAACACTACTGGCTCCTGCGGTACTCTACAGGCTTCTAGGGAACCTATGACTCTCTACAGAGCCCTGTGGATCCTTACGGAACAGGACGGGCCCCTTCAGACCTCTGCGGGCGCTTATGGAAACCTACAGGACCCTACGGAACTGTACGAGACTCTAGAGGCCCCTAGGGAACACCACAGGCCCCTACGGAACCCTACACAACCCTCTGGAAACTTATGGCACCCTACAAGCTCCTACCAACCCCTGCGGGCACTTACACAACCCTACAGGTCCCTACGGAAATCTACGGGACTCCACGGGCCCCTAGGGAAGCCTACAGATTTCGACAGAACCCTACGAGCCCCTCTGGAACCCTACAGAACACTACAGGACCCGACAGCACTCTACAAGACCCTTAGCAACACAACGGAACCTCACTAAAACCCTATGGGCTCTTACAGAACACTGCAGGCGCCTACGGAACCCTACAGACCCCTACGGAACCCTACAGACACCTGCGGGCACTTACAGAACCCTGCAGGCCCCTACAGAACCCTACAGGTCCATACAGAACCCCACAGGGCCCTACGGAACTTTACCAGCAACTACGGAACTCTACGGGCCCCTACAGAACCCTGCAGAACCCTCCAGAACCTTACAGAATCCCACAGACTCCTACAGACTGCTGCGGGCACTTACACAACCCTACAGGCCCCTACGGAACACTGCCAGCCCCTACGGAAGGAACCTTACGGGCCCCTATAGAACACTACTGGCTCCTGCGGTACTCTACAGGCCTCTAGGGAACCTACGAAGCTCTACGGAACCCTATGGATCCTTACGGAACAGTACAAGCCCCTTCAGACCTCTGCGGGCGCTTATGGAAACCTACAGGACCCTACGGAACTGTACGAGACTCTAGAGGCCCCTAGGGAACACTTACAGGCCCCTACAAAACCGTACGAGACTCTACAGGCCCCTAGGGAACACCACAGGCCCCTACGGAACCGTAAGAGACTCTACAGGACCCTAGGGAACACCACAGGCCCCTACGGAACCCTACACAACCCTCTGGAAACTTATGGCACCCTACAAGCTCCTACCAACCCCTGCGGGCACTTACACAACCCTACAGGTGCCTACGGAAATCTACGGGACTCCACGGGCCCCTAGGGAAGCCTACAGATTTCAACGGAACCCTACGAGCCCCTCTGGAACCCTACAGAATACTCCAGGACCCGACAGCACTCTGCAAGACCCTTAGCAACACAACAGAACCTCACTAAAACCCTGTGGGCTCTTACAGAACACTGCAGGTGCCTACGGAACCCTACAGACCCCTACGGAATACTACCAGCCGCTACGGAAACCTATGGCCCCTACGGAACTCTACGGAACCTGACAGAAACACTGTGGGCCCCTACAGGCCCTTGCGGGCACTTGCAGAACTCTGCAGGAACCCACGGAACTTTATGGAACCCTACCAGCCCCTACGGAAGCCTAAAGACCCTTGCAGGCAGTTACGGAACGGTACAGGGCCCTAGGGAACTTTACCAGCCACTACGGAACTCTACGGGCCCCTACGGAACCCTGCAGAACCCTCCGGAACCTTACAGAATCCCACGGATTCCTACAGACTCCTGCGGGCACTTACTCAACCCTAGAGGACCCTACGGAACACTGCCAGCCCCTATGGAAGGAACCCTACAGGCCCCTACAGAACACTACTGGCTCCTGCGGTACTCTACAGGCTTCTAGGGAACCTATGACTCTCTACAGAGCCCTGTGGATCCTTACGGAACAGGACGGGCCCCTTCAGACCTCTGCGAGCGCTTATGGAAACCTACAGGACCCTACGGAACTGTACGAGACTCTACAGGCCCCTAGGGAACACTTACAGGCCCCTACAAAACCGTACGAGACTCTACAGGCCCCTAGGGAACACCACAGGCCCCTACGGAACCGTACGAGACTCTACAGGCCCCTAGGGAACACCACAGGCCCCTACGGAACCCTACACAACCCTCTGGAAACTTATGGCACCCTACAAGCTCCTACCAACCCCTGCGGGCACTTACACAACCCTACAGGTCCCTACGGAAATCTACGGGACTCCACGGGCCCCTAGGGAAGCCTACAGATTTCGACAGAACCCTACGAGCCCCTCTGGAACCCTACAGAATACTCCAGGACCCGACAGCACTCTACAAGACCCTTAGCAACACAACGGAACCTCACTAAAACCCTATGGGCTCCTACAGAAGACTGCAGGTGCCTACGGAACCCTACAGACCCCTACGGAACCCTACAGACACCTGCGGGCACTTACAGAACCCTGCAGGCCCCTAAGGAACCCTACAGGTCCATACAGAACCCCACAGGGCCCTACGGAACTTTACCAGCCACTACGGAACTCTACGGGCCCCTAGGGAACCCTGCAGAACCCTCCGGAACCTTACAGAATCCCACAGACTCCTACAGACTGCTGCGGGCACTTACACAACCCTACAGGCCCCTACGGAACACTGCCAGCCCCTACGGAAGGAACCTTACGGGCCCCTACAGAACACTACTGGCTCCTGTGGTACTCTACAGGCCTCTAGGGAACCTACGAAGCTCTACGGAACCCTATGGATCCTTACGGAACAGTACGGGCCCCTTCAGACCTCTGCGGGCGCTTATGGAAACCTACAGGACGCTACGGAACTGTACGAGACTCTAGAGGCCCCTAGGGAACACTTACAGGCCCCTACAAAACCGTACGAGACTCTACAGGCCCCTAGGGAACACCACAGGCCCCTACGGAACCGTACGAGACTCTACAGGCCCCTAGGGAACACCACAGGCCCCTACGGAACCCTACACAACCCTCTGGAAACTTATGGCACCCTATAAGCTCCTACCAACCCCTGCGGGCACTTACACAACCCTACAGGTCCCTACGGAAATCTACGGGACTCCACGGGCCCCTAGGGAAGCCTACAGATTTCAACGGAACCCTACGAGCCCCTCTGGAACCCTACAGAATACTCCAGGACCCGACAGCACTCTACAAGACCCTTAGCAACACAACGGAACCTCAGTAAAACCCTATGGGCTCCTACAGAACACTGCAGGTGCCTACGAAACCCTGCAGGCCCCTACGGAACCCTACAGACACCTGCGGGCACTTACAGAACCCTGCAGGCCCCTACGGAACCCTACAGGTCCATACAGAACCCCACAGGGCCCTAGGGAACTTTACCAGCCACTACGGAACTCTACGGGCCCCTACAGAACCCTGCAGAACCCTCCAGAACCTTACAGAATCCCACAGACTCCTACAGACTCCTGCGGGCACTTACACAATCCTAGAGGCCCCTACGGAACACTGCCAGCCCCTATGGAAGGAACCCTACGGGCCCCTACAGAACACTACTGGCTCCTGCGGTACTCTACAGGCCTCTAGGAAACCTACGAAGCTCTATGGAGCCCTGTGGATCCTTACGGAACAGGACGGGCCCCTTCAGACCTCTGCGGGCGCTTATGGAAACCTACAGGACCCTACGGAACTGTACGAGACTCTAGAGGCCCCTAGGGAACACCACAGGCCCCTACGGAACCCTACACAACCCTCTGGAAACTTATGGCACCCTACAAGCTCCTACCAACCCCTGCGGGCACTTACACAACCCTACAGGTCCCTACGGAAATCTACGGGACTCCACGGGCCCCTAGGGAAGCCTACAGATTTCGACAGAACCCTACGAGCCCCTCTGGAACCCTACAGAATACTCCAGGACCCGACAGAACTCTACAAGACCCTTAGCAACACAACGGAACCTCACTAAAACCCTATGGGCTCCTACAGAAGACTGCAGGTGCCTACGGAACCCTACAGACCCCTACGGAACCCTACAGACACCTGCGGGCACTTACAGAACCCTGCAGGCCCCTACAGAACCCTACAGGTCCATACAGAACCCCACAGGGCCCTACGGAACTTTACCAGCCACTACGGAACTCTACGGGCCCCTACAGAACCCTGCAGAACCCTCCAGAACCTTACAGAATCCCACAGACTCCTACAGACTGCTGCGGGCACTTACACAACCCTACAGGCCCCTACGAAACACTGCCAGACCCTACGGAAGGAACCTTACGGGCCCCTACAGAACACTACTGGCTCCTGCGGTACTCTACAGGCCTCTAGGGAACCTACGAAGCTCTACGGAACCCTATGGATCCTTACGGAACAGTACGGGCCCCTTCAGACCTCTGCGGGCGCTTATGGAAACCTACAGGACCCTACGGAACTGTACGAGACTCTAGAGGCCCCTAGGGAACACTTACAGGCCCCTACAAAACCGTACGAGACTCTACAGGACCCTAGGGAACACCACAGGCCCCTACGGAACCGTACGAGACTCTACAGGCCCCTAGGGAACACCACAGGCCCCTACGGAACCCTACACAACCCTCTGGAAACTTATGGCACCCTACAAGCTCCTACCAACCCCTGCGGGCACTTACACAACCCTACAGGTCCCTACGGAAATCTACGGGACTCCACGGGCCCCTAGGGAAGCCTACAGATTTCAACGGAACCCTACGAGCCCCTCTGGAACCCTACAGAATACTCCAGGACCCGACAGCACTCTACAAGACCCTTAGCAACACAACGGAACCTCACTAAAACCCTATGGGCTCCTACAGAACACTGCAGGTGCCTACGAAACCCCGCAGGCCCCTACGGAACCCTACAGACACCTGCGGGCACTTACAGAACCCTGCAGGCCCCTACAGAACCCTACAGGTCCATACAGAACCCCACAGGGCCCTAGGGAACTTTACCAGCCACTACGGAACTCTACGGGCCCCTACGGAACCCTGCAGAACCCTCCAGAACCTTACAGAATCCCACGGATTCCTACAGACTCCTGCGGGCACTTACACAACCCTAGAGGTCCCTACGGAACACTGCCAGCCCCTATGGAAGGAACCCTACGGGCCCCTACAGAACACTACTGGCTCCTGCGGTACTCTACAGGCCTCTAGGGAACCTACGAAGCTCTACGGAACCCTATGGATCCTTACGGAACAGTACGGGCCCCTTCAGACCTCTGCGGGCGCTTATGGAAACCTACAGGACCCTACGGAACTGTACGAGACTCTACAGGCCCCTAGGGAACACTACAGGCCCCTACGGAACGGTACAAGACTCTACAGGCCCCTAGGGAACACCACAGACCCCTACGGAACCCTACACAACCCTCTGGAAACTTATGGCACCCTACAAGCTCCTACCAACCCCTGCGGGCACTTACACAACCCTACAGGTCCCTACGGAAATCTACGGGACTCCACGGGCCCCTAGGGAAGCCTACAGATTTCGACAGAACCCTACGAGCCCCTCTGGAACCCTACAGAATACTCCAGGACCCGACAGCACTCTACAAGACCCTTAGCAACACAACGGAACCTCACTAAAACCCTATGGGCTCTTACAGAACACTGCAGGCGCCTACGGAACCCTACAGACCCCTACGGAACCCTACAGACACCTGCGGGCACTTACAGAACCCTGCAGGCCCCTACAGAACCCTACAGGTCCATACAGAACCCCACAGGGCCCTACGGAACTTTACCAGCCACTACGGAACTCTACGGGCCCCTACAGAACCCTGCAGAACCCTCCAGAACCTTACAGAATCCCACAGACTCCTACAGACTGCTGCGGGCACTTACACAACCCTACAGGCCCCTACGGAACACTGTCAGCCCCTACGGAAGGAACCCTACGGGCCCCTACAGAACACTACTGGCTCCTGCGGTACTCTACAGGCTTCTAGGGAACCTATGACTCTCTACAGAGCCCTGTGGATCCTTACGGAACAGGACGGGCCCCTTCAGACCTCTGCGAGCGCTTATGGAAACCTACAGGACCCTACGGAACTGTACGAGACTCTACAGGCCCCTAGGGAACACTTACAGGCCCCTACAAAACCGTACGAGACTCTACAGGCCCCTAGGGAACACCACAGGCCCCTACGGAACCGTACGAGACTCTACAGGCCCCTAGGGAACACCACAGGCCCCTACGGAACCCTACACAACCCTCTGGAAACTTATGGCACCCTACAAGCTCCTACCAACCCCTGCGGGCACTTACACAACCCTACAGGTCCCTACGGAAATCTACGGGACTCCACGGGCCCCTAGGGAAGCCTACAGATTTCGACAGAACCCTACGAGCCCCTCTGGAACCCTACAGAATACTCCAGGACCCGACAGCACTCTACAAGACCCTTAGCAACACAACGGAACCTCACTAAAACCCTATGGGCTCCTACAGAAGACTGCAGGTGCCTACGGAACCCTACAGACCCCTACGGAACCCTACAGACACCTGCGGGCACTTACAGAACCCTGCAGGCCCCTAAGGAACCCTACAGGTCCATACAGAACCCCACAGGGCCCTACGGAACTTTACCAGCCACTACGGAACTCTACGGGCCCCTAGGGAACCCTGCAGAACCCTCCGGAACCTTACAGAATCCCACAGACTCCTACAGACTGCTGCGGGCACTTACACAACCCTACAGGCCCCTACGGAACACTGCCAGCCCCTACGGAAGGAACCTTACGGGCCCCTACAGAACACTACTGGCTCCTGTGGTACTCTACAGGCCTCTAGGGAACCTACGAAGCTCTACGGAACCCTATGGATCCTTACGGAACAGTACGGGCCCCTTCAGACCTCTGCGGGCGCTTATGGAAACCTACAGGACGCTACGGAACTGTACGAGACTCTAGAGGCCCCTAGGGAACACTTACAGGCCCCTACAAAACCGTACGAGACTCTACAGGCCCCTAGGGAACACCACAGGCCCCTACGGAACCGTACGAGACTCTACAGGCCCCTAGGGAACACCACAGGCCCCTACGGAACCCTACACAACCCTCTGGAAACTTATGGCACCCTATAAGCTCCTACCAACCCCTGCGGGCACTTACACAACCCTACAGGTCCCTACGGAAATCTACGGGACTCCACGGGCCCCTAGGGAAGCCTACAGATTTCAACGGAACCCTACGAGCCCCTCTGGAACCCTACAGAATACTCCAGGACCCGACAGCACTCTACAAGACCCTTAGCAACACAACGGAACCTCAGTAAAACCCTATGGGCTCCTACAGAACACTGCAGGTGCCTACGAAACCCTGCAGGCCCCTACGGAACCCTACAGACACCTGCGGGCACTTACAGAACCCTGCAGGCCCCTACGGAACCCTACAGGTCCATACAGAACCCCACAGGGCCCTAGGGAACTTTACCAGCCACTACGGAACTCTACGGGCCCCTACAGAACCCTGCAGAACCCTCCAGAACCTTACAGAATCCCACAGACTCCTACAGACTCCTGCGGGCACTTACACAATCCTAGAGGCCCCTACGGAACACTGCCAGCCCCTATGGAAGGAACCCTACGGGCCCCTACAGAACACTACTGGCTCCTGCGGTACTCTACAGGCCTCTAGGAAACCTACGAAGCTCTATGGAGCCCTGTGGATCCTTACGGAACAGGACGGGCCCCTTCAGACCTCTGCGGGCGCTTATGGAAACCTACAGGACCCTACGGAACTGTACGAGACTCTAGAGGCCCCTAGGGAACACCACAGGCCCCTACGGAACCCTACACAACCCTCTGGAAACTTATGGCACCCTACAAGCTCCTACCAACCCCTGCGGGCACTTACACAACCCTACAGGTCCCTACGGAAATCTACGGGACTCCACGGGCCCCTAGGGAAGCCTACAGATTTCGACAGAACCCTACGAGCCCCTCTGGAACCCTACAGAATACTCCAGGACCCGACAGAACTCTACAAGACCCTTAGCAACACAACGGAACCTCACTAAAACCCTATGGGCTCCTACAGAAGACTGCAGGTGCCTACGGAACCCTACAGACCCCTACGGAACCCTACAGACACCTGCGGGCACTTACAGAACCCTGCAGGCCCCTACAGAACCCTACAGGTCCATACAGAACCCCACAGGGCCCTACGGAACTTTACCAGCCACTACGGAACTCTACGGGCCCCTACAGAACCCTGCAGAACCCTCCAGAACCTTACAGAATCCCACAGACTCCTACAGACTGCTGCGGGCACTTACACAACCCTACAGGCCCCTACGAAACACTGCCAGACCCTACGGAAGGAACCTTACGGGCCCCTACAGAACACTACTGGCTCCTGCGGTACTCTACAGGCCTCTAGGGAACCTACGAAGCTCTACGGAACCCTATGGATCCTTACGGAACAGTACGGGCCCCTTCAGACCTCTGCGGGCGCTTATGGAAACCTACAGGACCCTACGGAACTGTACGAGACTCTAGAGGCCCCTAGGGAACACTTACAGGCCCCTACAAAACCGTACGAGACTCTACAGGACCCTAGGGAACACCACAGGCCCCTACGGAACCGTACGAGACTCTACAGGCCCCTAGGGAACACCACAGGCCCCTACGGAACCCTACACAACCCTCTGGAAACTTATGGCACCCTACAAGCTCCTACCAACCCCTGCGGGCACTTACACAACCCTACAGGTCCCTACGGAAATCTACGGGACTCCACGGGCCCCTAGGGAAGCCTACAGATTTCAACGGAACCCTACGAGCCCCTCTGGAACCCTACAGAATACTCCAGGACCCGACAGCACTCTACAAGACCCTTAGCAACACAACGGAACCTCACTAAAACCCTATGGGCTCCTACAGAACACTGCAGGTGCCTACGAAACCCCGCAGGCCCCTACGGAACCCTACAGACACCTGCGGGCACTTACAGAACCCTGCAGGCCCCTACAGAACCCTACAGGTCCATACAGAACCCCACAGGGCCCTAGGGAACTTTACCAGCCACTACGGAACTCTACGGGCCCCTACGGAACCCTGCAGAACCCTCCAGAACCTTACAGAATCCCACGGATTCCTACAGACTCCTGCGGGCACTTACACAACCCTAGAGGTCCCTACGGAACACTGCCAGCCCCTATGGAAGGAACCCTACGGGCCCCTACAGAACACTACTGGCTCCTGCGGTACTCTACAGGCCTCTAGGGAACCTACGAAGCTCTACGGAACCCTATGGATCCTTACGGAACAGTACGGGCCCCTTCAGACCTCTGCGGGCGCTTATGGAAACCTACAGGACCCTACGGAACTGTACGAGACTCTACAGGCCCCTAGGGAACACTACAGGCCCCTACGGAACGGTACAAGACTCTACAGGCCCCTAGGGAACACCACAGACCCCTACGGAACCCTACACAACCCTCTGGAAACTTATGGCACCCTACAAGCTCCTACCAACCCCTGCGGGCACTTACACAACCCTACAGGTCCCTACGGAAATCTACGGGACTCCACGGGCCCCTAGGGAAGCCTACAGATTTCGACAGAACCCTACGAGCCCCTCTGGAACCCTACAGAATACTCCAGGACCCGACAGCACTCTACAAGACCCTTAGCAACACAACGGAACCTCACTAAAACCCTATGGGCTCTTACAGAACACTGCAGGCGCCTACGGAACCCTACAGACCCCTACGGAACCCTACAGACACCTGCGGGCACTTACAGAACCCTGCAGGCCCCTACAGAACCCTACAGGTCCATACAGAACCCCACAGGGCCCTACGGAACTTTACCAGCCACTACGGAACTCTACGGGCCCCTACAGAACCCTGCAGAACCCTCCAGAACCTTACAGAATCCCACAGACTCCTACAGACTGCTGCGGGCACTTACACAACCCTACAGGCCCCTACGGAACACTGTCAGCCCCTACGGAAGGAACCCTACGGGCCCCTACAGAACACTACTGGCTCCTGCGGTACTCTACAGGCCTCTAGGGAACCTACGAAGCTCTACGGAACCCTATGGATCCTTACGGAACAGGACGGGCCCCTTCAGACCTCTGCGGGCGCTTATGGAAACCTACAGGACCCTACGGAACTGTACGAGACTCTAGAGGACCCTAGGGAACACTACAGGCCCCTACGGAACGGTACGAGACTCTACAGGCCCCTAGGGAACACCACAGGCCCCTACGGAACCCTACACAACCCTCTGGAAACTTATGGCACCCTACAAGCTCCTACCAACCCCTGCGGGCACTTACACAACCCTACAGGCCCCTACGGAAATCTACGGGACTCTATGGGCCCCTAGGGAAGCCTACAGATTTTGACGGAACCCTACGAGCCCCTCTGGAACCCTACAGAATACTCCAGGACCCGACAGCACTCTACAAGACCCTTAGCAACACAACGGAACCTCACTAAAACCCTATGGGCTCCTACAGAACACTGCAGGTGCCTACCAAACCCTGCAGGCCCCTACGGAACCCTACAGACACCTGCGGGCACTTACAGAACCCTGCAGGCCCCTACAGAACCCTACAGGTCCATACAGAACCCCACAGGGCCCTACGGAACTTTACCAGCCACTACGGAACTCTACGGGCCCCTACGGAACCCTGCAGAACCCTCCGGAACCTTACAGAATCCCACAGACTCCTACAGACTCCTGCGGGCACTTACACAATCCTAGAGGCCCCTACGGAACACTGCCAGCCCCTATGGAAGGAACCCTACGGGCCCCTACAGAACACTACTGGCTCCTGCGGTACTCTACAGGCTTCTAGGGAACCTATGACTCTCTACAGAGCCCTGTGGATCCTTACGGAACAGGACGGGCCCCTTCAGACCTCTGCGGGCGCTTATGGAAACCTACAGGACCCTACGGAACTGTACGAGACTCCACAGGACCCTAGGGAACACCACAGGCCCCTACGGAACCCTACACAGCCCTCTGGAAACATATGGCACCCTACAAGCTCCTACCAACCCCTGCGGGCACTTACACAACCCTACAGGTCCCTACAGGACTCTATGGGCCCCTAGGGAAGCCTACAGATTTCAACGGAACCCTACGAGCCCCTCTGGAACCCTACAGAATACTCCAGGACCCGACAGCACTCTACAAGACCCTTAGCGACACAACAGAACCTCACTAAAACCCTATGGGCTCCTACAGAACACTGCAGGTGCCTATGGAACCCTACAGACCCCTACGGAATACTACCAGCCGCTACGGAAACCTATGGCCCCTACGGAACTCTACGGAACCTGACAGAAACACTGTGGGCCCCTACAGGCCCTTGCGGGCACTTGCAGAACTCTGCAGGAACCCACGGAACTTTATGGAACCCTACCAGCCCCTACGGAAGCCTAAAGATCCTTGCAGGCAGTTACGGAACGGTACAGGGCCCTACGGAACTTTACCAGCCACTACGGAACTCTACGGGCCCCTACCGAACCCTGCAGAACCCTCCGGAACCTTACAGAATCCCACGGATTCCTACAGACTCCTGCAGGCACTTACACAACCCTAGAGGCCCCTACGGAACACTGCCAGCCCCTATGGAAGGAACCCTACGGGCCCCTACACTACTGGCTCCTGCAGTACTCTACAGGCCTCTAGGGAACCTACGAAGCTCTACGAAACCCTATGGATCCTTACGGAACAGTACGGGCCCCTTCAGACCTCTGCGGGTGCTTATGGAAACCTACAGGACCCTACGGAACTGTACGAGACTCTACAGGCCCCTAGGGAACACCACAGGCCCCTACGGAACCCTACACAACCCTCCGGAAACATATGGCACCCTACAAGCTCCTACCAACCCCTGCGGGCACTTACACAACCCTACAGGCCCCTACGGAAATCTACGGGACTCTATGGGCCCCTAGGGAAGCCTACAGATTTTGACGGAACCCTACGAGCCCCTCTGGAACCGTACAGAATACTCCAGGACTCGACAGCACTCTACAAGACCCTTAGCAACACAACGGAACCTCACTAAAACCCTATGGGCACCTACAGAACACTGCAGGTGCCTACGAAACCCTGCAGGCCCCTACGGAACCCTACAGACACCTGCGGGCACTTACAGAACCCTGCAGGCCCCTAAGGAACCCTACAGGTCCATACAGAACCCCACAGGGCCCTAGGGAAATTTACCAGCCACTACGGAACTCTACGGGCCCCTACAGAACCCTGCAGAACCCTCCAGAACCTTACAGAATCCCACAGACTCCTACAGACTCCTGCGGGCACTTACACAATCCTAGAGGCCCCTACGGAACACTGCCAGCCCCTATGGAAGGAACCCTACGGGCCCCTACAGAACACTACTGGCTCCTGCGGTACTCTACAGGCCTCTAGGAAACCTACGAAGCTCTACGGAACTCTATGGATCCTTACGGAACAGTACGGGCCCCTTCAGACCTCTGCGGGCGCTTATGGAAACCTACAGGACCCTACGGAACTGTACAAGACTCTAGAGGCCCCTAGGGAACACTTACAGGCCCCTACAAAACCGTACGAGACTCTACAGGACCCTAGGGAACACCACAGGCCCCTACGGAACCGTACGAGACTCTACAGGCCCCTAGGGAACACCACAGGCCCCTACGGAACCCTACACAACCCTCTGGAAACTTATGGCACCCTACAAGCTCCTACCAACCCCTGCGGGCACTTACACAACCCTACAGGTCCCTACGGAAATCTACGGGACTCCACGGGCCCCTAAGGAAGCCTACAGATTTCAACGGAACCCTACGAGCCCCTCTGGAACCCTACAGAATACTCCAGGACCCGACAGCACTCTACAAGACCCTTAGCAACACAACAGAACCTCACTAAAACCCTATGGGCTCCTACAGAACACTGCAGGTGCCTACGGAACCCTACAGACCCCTACGGAATACTACCAGCCGCTACGGAAACCTATGGCCCCTACGGAACTCTACGGAACCTGACAGAAACACTGTGGGCCCCTACAGGGCCTTGCGGGCACTTGCAGAACTCTGCAGGAACACACGGAACTTTATGGAACCCTACCAGCCCCTACGGAAGCCTAAAGACCCTTGCAGGCAGTTACGGAACGGTACAGGGCCCTACGGAAATTTACCAGCCACTACAGAACTCTACGGGCCCCTACGGAACCCTGCAGAACCCTCCAGAACCTTACAGAATCCCACGGATTCCTACAGACTCCTGCGGGCACTTACTCAACCCTAGAGGACCCGAGAGAACACTGCCAGCCCCTATGGAAGGAACCCTACGGGCCCCTACAGAACACTACTGGCTACTGCGGTACTCTACAGGCTTCTAGGGAACCTATGACTCTCTACAGAGCCCTGTGGATCCTTACGGAACAGTACGCGCCCCTTCAGACCTCTGCGGGCGCTTATGGAAACCTACAGGACCCTACGGAACTGTACGAGACTCTAGAGGCCCCTAGGGAACACTTACAGGCCCCTACAAAACCGTACGAGACTCTACAGGCCCCTAGGGAACACCACAGGCCCCTACGGAACCGTACGAGACTCTACAGGCCCCTAGGGAACACCACAGGCCCCTACGGAACCCTACACAACCTTCTGGAAACTTATGGCACCCCACAAGCTCCTACCAACCCCTGCGGGCACTTACACAACCCTACAGGTCCCTACGGAAATCTACGGGACTCCACGGGCCCCTAGGGAAGCCTACAGATTTCAACGGAACCCTACGAGCCCCTCTGGAACCCTACAGAATACTCCAGGACCCGACAGCACTCTACAAGACCCTTAGCAACACAACAGAACCTCACTAAAACCCTATGGGCTCTTACAGAACACTGCAGGTGCCTACGGAACCCTACAGACCCCTACGGAATACTACCAGCCGCTACAGAAACCTATGGCCCCTACGGAACTCTACGGAACCTGACAGAAACACTGTGGGCCCCTACAGGCCCTTGCGGGCACTTGCAGAACTCTGCAGGAACCCACGGAACTTTATGGAACCCTACCAGCCCCTACGGAAGCCTAAAGACCCTTGCAGGCAGTTACGGAACGGTACAGGGCCCTACAGAACTTTACCAGCCACTACGGAACTCTATGGGCCCCTACGGAACCCTGCAGAACCCTCCAGAACCTTACAGAATCCCACAGACTCCTACAGACTCCTGCGGGCACTTACACAACCCTACAGGCCCCTACGGAACACTACCAGCCCCTACGGAAGGAACCCTACGGGCCCCTACAGAACACTACTGGCTCCTGCGGTACTCTACAGGCCTCTAGGAAACCTACGAAGCTCTATGGAGCCCTGTGGATCCTTACGGAACAGTACGGACCCCTTCAGACCTCTGCGGGCGCTTATGGAAACCTACAGGACACTACGGAACTGTACGAGACTCTACAGGCCCCTAGGGAACACTACAGGCCCCTACGGAACGGTACAAGACTCTACAGGCCCCTAGGGAACACCACAGGCCCCTACGGAACCCTACACAACCCTCTGGAAACTTATGGCACCCTACAAGCTCCTACCAACCCCTGCGGGCACTTACACAACCCTACAGGTCCCTACGGAAATCTACGGGACTCCACGGGCCCCTAGGGAAGCCTACAGATTTCGACAGAACCCTACGAGCCCCTCTGGAACCCTACAGAATACTCCAGGACCCGACAGCACTCTACAAGACCCTTAGCAACACAACGGAACCTCACTAAAACCCTATGGGCTCTTACAGAACACTGCAGGCGCCTACGGAACCCTACAGACCCCTACGGAACCCTACAGACACCTGCGGGCACTTACAGAACCCTGCAGGCCCCTACAGAACCCTACAGGTCCATACAGAACCCCACAGGGCCCTACGGAACTTTACCAGCCACTACGGAACTCTACGGGCCCCTACAGAACCCTGCAGAACCCTCCAGAACCTTACAGAATCCCACAGACTCCTACAGACTGCTGCGGGCACTTACACAACCCTACAGGCCCCTACGGAACACTGTCAGCCCCTACGGAAGGAACCCTACGGGCCCCTACAGAACACTACTGGCTCCTGCGGTACTCTACAGGCCTCTAGGGAACCTACGAAGCTCTACGGAACCCTATGGATCCTTACGGAACAGGACGGGCCCATTCAGACCTCTGCGGGCGCTTATGGAAACCTACAGGACCCTACGGAACTGTACGAGACTCTAGAGGACCCTAGGGAACACTACAGGCCCCTACGGAACGGTACGAGACTCTATAGGCCCCTAGGGAACACCACAGGCCCCTACGGAACCCTACACAACCCTCTGGAAACTTATGGCACCCTACAAGCTCCTACCAACCCCTGCGGGCACTTACACAACCCTACAGGCCCCTACGGAAATCTACGGGACTCTATGGGCCCCTAGGGAAGCCTACAGATTTTGACGGAACCCTACGAGCCCCTCTGGAACCCTACAGAATACTCCAGGACCCGACAGCACTCTACAAGACCCTTAGCAACACAACGGAACCTCACTAAAACCCTATGGGCTCCTACAGAACACTGCAGGTGCCTACCAAACCCTGCAGGCCCCTACGGAACCCTACAGACACCTGCGGGCACTTACAGAACCCTGCAGGCCCCTACAGAACCCTACAGGTCCATACAGAACCCCACAGGGCCCTACGGAACTTTACCAGCCACTACGGAACTCTACGGGCCCCTACGGAACCCTGCAGAACCCTCCGGAACCTTACAGAATCCCACAGACTCCTACAGACTCCTGCGGGCACTTACACAATCCTAGAGGCCCCTACGGAACACTGCCAGCCCCTATGGAAGGAACCCTACGGGCCCCTACAGAACACTACTGGCTCCTGCGGTACTCTACAGGCTTCTAGGGAACCTATGACTCTCTACAGAGCCCTGTGGATCCTTACGGAACAGGACGGGCCCCTTCAGACCTCTGCGGGCGCTTATGGAAACCTACAGGACCCTACGGAACTGTACGAGACTCTACAGGACCCTAGGGAACACCACAGGCCCCTACGGAACCCTACACAGCCCTCTGGAAACATATGGCACCCTACAAGCTCCTACCAACCCCTGCGGGCACTTACACAACCCTACAGGTCCCTACAGGACTCTATGGGCCCCTAGGGAAGCCTACAGATTTCAACGGAACCCTACGAGCCCCTCTGGAACCCTACAGAATACTCCAGGACCCGACAGCACTCTACAAGACCCTTAGCGACACAACAGAACCTCACTAAAACCCTATGGGCTCCTACAGAACACTGCAGGTGCCTATGGAACCCTACAGACCCCTACGGAATACTACCAGCCGCTACGGAAACCTATGGCCCCTACGGAACTCTACGGAACCTGACAGAAACACTGTGGGCCCCTACAGGCCCTTGCGGGCACTTGCAGAACTCTGCAGGAACCCACGGAACTTTATGGAACCCTACCAGCCCCTACGGAAGCCTAAAGATCCTTGCAGGCAGTTACGGAACGGTACAGGGCCCTACGGAACTTTACCAGCCACTACGGAACTCTACGGGCCCCTACCGAACCCTGCAGAACCCTCCGGAACCTTACAGAATCCCTCGGATTCCTACAGACTCCTGCAGGCACTTACACAACCCTACAGGCCCCTACGGAACACTGCCAGCCCCTATGGAAGGAACCCTACGGGCCCCTACACTACTGGCTCCTGCAGTACTCTACAGGCCTCTAGGGAACCTACGAAGCTCTACGGAACCCTATGGATCCTTACGGAACAGTACGGGCCCATTCAGACCTCTGCGGGTGCTTATGGAAACCTACAGGACCCTACGGAACTGTACGAGACTCTACAGGCCCCTAGGGAACACTACAGGCCCCTACGGAACGGTACAAGACTCTACAGGCCCCTAGGGAACACCACAGACCCCTACGGAACCCTACACAACCCTCTGGAAACTTATGGCACCCTACAAGCTCCTACCAACCCCTGCGGGCACTTACACAACCCTACAGGTCCCTACGGAAATCTACGGGACTCCACGGGCCCCTAGGGAAGCCTACAGATTTCGACAGAACCCTACGAGCCCCTCTGGAACCCTACAGAATACTCCAGGACCCGACAGCACTCTACAAGACCCTTAGCAACACAACGGAACCTCACTAAAACCCTATGGGCTCTTACAGAACACTGCAGGCGCCTACGGAACCCTACAGACCCCTACGGAACCCTACAGACACCTGCGGGCACTTACAGAACCCTGCAGGCCCCTACAGAACCCTACAGGTCCATACAGAACCCCACAGGGCCCTACGGAACTTTACCAGCCACTACGGAACTCTACGGGCCCCTACAGAACCCTGCAGAACCCTCCAGAACCTTACAGAATCCCACAGACTCCTACAGACTGCTGCGGGCACTTACACAACCCTACAGGCCCCTACGGAACACTGTCAGCCCCTACGGAAGGAACCCTACGGGCCCCTACAGAACACTACTGGCTCCTGCGGTACTCTACAGGCCTCTAGGGAACCTACGAAGCTCTACGGAACCCTATGGATCCTTACGGAACAGGACGGGCCCCTTCAGACCTCTGCGGGCGCTTATGGAAACCTACAGGACCCTACGGAACTGTACGAGACTCTAGAGGACCCTAGGGAACACTACAGGCCCCTACGGAACGGTACGAGACTCTAGAGGCCCCTAGGGAACACCACAGGCCCCTACGGAACCCTACACAACCCTCTGGAAACTTATGGCACCCTACAAGCTCCTACCAACCCCTGCGGGCACTTACACAACCCTACAGGCCCCTACGGAAATCTACGGGACTCTATGGGCCCCTAGGGAAGCCTACAGATTTTGACGGAACCCTACGAGCCCCTCTGGAACCCTACAGAATACTCCAGGACCCGACAGCACTCTACAAGACCCTTAGCAACACAACGGAACCTCACTAAAACCCTATGGGCTCCTACAGAACACTGCAGGTGCCTACCAAACCCTGCAGGCCCCTACGGAACCCTACAGACACCTGCGGGCACTTACAGAACCCTGCAGGCCCCTACAGAACCCTACAGGTCCATACAGAACCCCACAGGGCCCTACGGAACTTTACCAGCCACTACGGAACTCTACGGGCCCCTACGGAACCCTGCAGAACCCTCCGGAACCTTACAGAATCCCACAGACTCCTACAGACTCCTGCGGGCACTTACACAATCCTAGAGGCCCCTACGGAACACTGCCAGCCCCTATGGAAGGAACCCTACGGGCCCCTACAGAACACTACTGGCTCCTGCGGTACTCTACAGGCTTCTAGGGAACCTATGACTCTCTACAGAGCCCTGTGGATCCTTACGGAACAGGACGGGCCCCTTCAGACCTCTGCGGGCGCTTATGGAAACCTACAGGACCCTACGGAACTGTACGAGACTCCACAGGACCCTAGGGAACACCACAGGCCCCTACGGAACCCTACACAGCCCTCTGGAAACATATGGCACCCTACAAGCTCCTACCAACCCCTGCGGGCACTTACACAACCCTACAGGTCCCTACAGGACTCTATGGGCCCCTAGGGAAGCCTACAGATTTCAACGGAACCCTACGAGCCCCTCTGGAACCCTACAGAATACTCCAGGACCCGACAGCACTCTACAAGACCCTTAGCGACACAACAGAACCTCACTAAAACCCTATGGGCTCCTACAGAACACTGCAGGTGCCTATGGAACCCTACAGACCCCTACGGAATACTACCAGCCGCTACGGAAACCTATGGCCCCTACGGAACTCTACGGAACCTGACAGAAACACTGTGGGCCCCTACAGTCCCTTGCGGGCACTTGCAGAACTCTGCAGGAACCCACGGAACTTTATGGAACCCTACCAGCCCCTACGGAAGCCTAAAGATCCTTGCAGGCAGTTACGGAACGGTACAGGGCCCTACGGAACTTTACCAGCCACTACGGAACTCTACGGGCCCCTACCGAACCCTGCAGAACCCTCCAGAACCTTACAGAATCCCACGGATTCCTACAGACTCCTGCAGGCACTTACACAACCCTAGAGGCCCCTACGGAACACTGCCAGCCCCTATGGAAGGAACCCTACGGGCCCCTACACTACTGGCTCCTGCAGTACTCTACAGGCCTCTAGGGAACCTACGAAGCTCTACGAAACCCTATGGATCCTTACGGAACAGTACGGGCCCCTTCAGACCTCTGCGGGTGCTTATGGAAACCTACAGGACCCTACGGAACTGTACGAGACTCTACAGGCCCCTAGGGAACACCACAGGCCCCTACGGAACCCTACACAACCCTCCGGAAACATATGGCACCCTACAAGCTCCTACCAACCCCTGCGGGCACTTACACAACCCTACAGGCCCCTACGGAAATCTACGGGACTCTATGGGCCCCTAGGGAAGCCTACAGATTTTGACGGAACCCTACGAGCCCCTCTGGAACCCTACAGAATACTCCAGGACTCGACAGCACTCTACAAGACCCTTAGCAACACAACGGAACCTCACTAAAACCCTATGGGCACCTACAGAACACTGCAGGTGCCTACGAAACCCTGCAGGCCCCTACGGAACCCTACAGACACCTGCGGGCACTTACAGAACCCTGCAGGCCCCTAAGGAACCCTACAGGTCCATACAGAACCCCACAGGGCCCTAGGGAAATTTACCAGCCACTACGGAACTCTACGGGCCCCTACAGAACCCTGCAGAACCCTCCAGAACCTTACAGAATCCCACAGACTCCTACAGACTCCTGCGGGCACTTACACAATCCTAGAGGCCCCTACGGAACACTGCCAGCCCCTATGGAAGGAACCCTACGGGCCCCTACAGAACACTACTGGCTCCTGCGGTACTCTACAGGCCTCTAGGAAACCTACGAAGCTCTACGGAACTCTATGGATCCTTACGGAACAGTACGGGCCCCTTCAGACCTCTGCGGGCGCTTATGGAAACCTACAGGACCCTACGGAACTGTACAAGACTCTAGAGGCCCCTAGGGAACACTTACAGGCCCCTACAAAACCGTACGAGACTCTACAGGACCCTAGGGAACACCACAGGCCCCTACGGAACCGTACGAGACTCTACAGGCCCCTAGGGAACACCACAGGCCCCTACGGAACCCTACACAACCCTCTGGAAACTTATGGCACCCTACAAGCTCCTACCAACCCCTGCGGGCACTTACACAACCCTACAGGTCCCTACGGAAATCTACGGGACTCCACGGGCCCCTAAGGAAGCCTACAGATTTCAACGGAACCCTACGAGCCCCTCTGGAACCCTACAGAATACTCCAGGACCCGACAGCACTCTACAAGACCCTTAGCAACACAACAGAACCTCACTAAAACCCTATGGGCTCCTACAGAACACTGCAGGTGCCTACGGAACCCTACAGACCCCTACGGAATACTACCAGCCGCTACGGAAACCTATGGCCCCTACGGAACTCTACGGAACCTGACAGAAACACTGTGGGCCCCTACAGGGCCTTGCGGGCACTTGCAGAACTCTGCAGGAACACACGGAACTTTATGGAACCCTACCAGCCCCTACGGAAGCCTAAAGACCCTTGCAGGCAGTTACGGAACGGTACAGGGCCCTACGGAAATTTACCAGCCACTACAGAACTCTACGGGCCCCTACGGAACCCTGCAGAACCCTCCAGAACCTTACAGAATCCCACGGATTCCTACAGACTCCTGCGGGCACTTACTCAACCCTAGAGGACCCGAGAGAACACTGCCAGCCCCTATGGAAGGAACCCTACGGGCCCCTACAGAACACTACTGGCTACTGCGGTACTCTACAGGCTTCTAGGGAACCTATGACTCTCTACAGAGCCCTGTGGATCCTTACGGAACAGTACGCGCCCCTTCAGACCTCTGCGGGCGCTTATGGAAACCTACAGGACCCTACGGAACTGTACGAGACTCTAGAGGCCCCTAGGGAACACTTACAGGCCCCTACAAAACCGTACGAGACTCTACAGGCCCCTAGGGAACACCACAGGCCCCTACGGAACCGTACGAGACTCTACAGGCCCCTAGGGAACACCACAGGCCCCTACGGAACCCTACACAACCTTCTGGAAACTTATGGCACCCCACAAGCTCCTACCAACCCCTGCGGGCACTTACACAACCCTACAGGTCCCTACGGAAATCTACGGGACTCCACGGGCCCCTAGGGAAGCCTACAGATTTCAACGGAACCCTACGAGCCCCTCTGGAACCCTACAGAATACTCCAGGACCCGACAGCACTCTACAAGACCCTTAGCAACACAACAGAACCTCACTAAAACCCTATGGGCTCTTACAGAACACTGCAGGTGCCTACGGAACCCTACAGACCCCTACGGAATACTACCAGCCGCTACGGAAACCTATGGCCCCTACGGAACTCTACGGAACCTGACAGAAACACTGTGGGCCCCTACAGGCCCTTGCGGGCACTTGCAGAACTCTGCAGGAACCCACGGAACTTTATGGAACCCTACCAGCCCCTACGGAAGCCTAAAGACCCTTGCAGGCAGTTACGGAACGGTACAGGGCCCTACGGAACTTTACCAGCCACTACGGAACTCTATGGGCCCCTACGGAACCCTGCAGAACCCTCCAGAACCTTACAGAATCCCACAGACTCCTACAGACTCCTGCGGGCACTTACACAACCCTACAGGCCCCTACGGAACACTACCAGCCCCTACGGAAGGAACCCTACGGGCCCCTACAGAACACTACTGGCTCCTGCGGTACTCTACAGGCCTCTAGGAAACCTACGAAGCTCTATGGAGCCCTGTGGATCCTTACGGAACAGTACGGACCCCTTCAGACCTCTGCGGGCGCTTATGGAAACCTACAGGACACTACGGAACTGTACGAGACTCTACAGGCCCCTAGGGAACACTACAGGCCCCTACGGAACGGTACAAGACTCTACAGGCCCCTAGGGAACACCACAGGCCCCTACGGAACCCTACACAACCCTCTGGAAACTTATGGCACCCTACAAGCTCCTACCAACCCCTGCGGGCACTTACACAACCCTACAGGTCCCTACGGAAATCTACGGGACTCCACGGGCCCCTAGGGAAGCCTACAGATTTCGACAGAACCCTACGAGCCCCTCTGGAACCCTACAGAATACTCCAGGACCCGACAGCACTCTACAAGACCCTTAGCAACACAACGGAACCTCACTAAAACCCTATGGGCTCTTACAGAACACTGCAGGCGCCTACGGAACCCTACAGACCCCTACGGAACCCTACAGACACCTGCGGGCACTTACAGAACCCTGCAGGCCCCTACAGAACCCAACAGGTCCATACAGAACCCCACAGGGCCCTACGGAACTTTACCAGCCACTACGGAACTCTACGGGCCCCTACAGAACCCTGCAGAACCCTCCAGAACCTTACAGAATCCCACAGACTCCTACAGACTGCTGCGGGCACTTACACAACCCTACAGGCCCCTACGGAACACTGTCAGCCCCTACGGAAGGAACCCTACGGGCCCCTACAGAACACTACTGGCTCCTGCGGTACTCTACAGGCCTCTAGGGAACCTACGAAGCTCTACGGAACCCTATGGATCCTTACGGAACAGGACGGGCCCATTCAGACCTCTGCGGGCGCTTATGGAAACCTACAGGACCCTACGGAACTGTACGAGACTCTAGAGGACCCTAGGGAACACTACAGGCCCCTACGGAACGGTACGAGACTCTACAGGCCCCTAGGGAACACCACAGGCCCCTACGGAACCCTACACAACCCTCTGGAAACTTATGGCACCCTACAAGCTCCTACCAACCCCTGCGGGCACTTACACAACCCTACAGGCCCCTACGGAAATCTACGGGACTCTATGGGCCCCTAGGGAAGCCTACAGATTTTGACGGAACCCTACGAGCCCCTCTGGAACCCTACAGAATACTCCAGGACCCGACAGCACTCTACAAGACCCTTAGCAACACAACGGAACCTCACTAAAACCCTATGGGCTCCTACAGAACACTGCAGGTGCCTACCAAACCCTGCAGGCCCCTACGGAACCCTACAGACACCTGCGGGCACTTACAGAACCCTGCAGGCCCCTACAGAACCCTACAGGTCCATACAGAACCCCACAGGGCCCTACGGAACTTTACCAGCCACTACGGAACTCTACGGGCCCCTACGGAACCCTGCAGAACCCTCCGGAACCTTACAGAATCCCACAGACTCCTACAGACTCCTGCGGGCACTTACACAATCCTAGAGGCCCCTACGGAACACTGCCAGCCCCTATGGAAGGAACCCTACGGGCCCCTACAGAACACTACTGGCTCCTGCGGTACTCTACAGGCTTCTAGGGAACCTATGACTCTCTACAGAGCCCTGTGGATCCTTACGGAACAGGACGGGCCCCTTCAGACCTCTGCGGGCGCTTATGGAAACCTACAGGACCCTACGGAACTGTACGAGACTCTACAGGACCCTAGGGAACACCACAGGCCCCTACGGAACCCTACACAGCCCTCTGGAAACATATGGCACCCTACAAGCTCCTACCAACCCCTGCGGGCACTTACACAACCCTACAGGTCCCTACAGGACTCTATGGGCCCCTAGGGAAGCCTACAGATTTCAACGGAACCCTACGAGCCCCTCTGGAACCCTACAGAATACTCCAGGACCCGACAGCACTCTACAAGACCCTTAGCGACACAACAGAACCTCACTAAAACCCTATGGGCTCCTACAGAACACTGCAGGTGCCTATGGAACCCTACAGACCCCTACGGAATACTACCAGCCGCTACGGAAACCTATGGCCCCTACGGAACTCTACGGAACCTGACAGAAACACTGTGGGCCCCTACAGGCCCTTGCGGGCACTTGCAGAACTCTGCAGGAACCCACGGAACTTTATGGAACCCTACCAGCCCCTACGGAAGCCTAAAGATCCTTGCAGGCAGTTACGGAACGGTACAGGGCCCTACGGAACTTTACCAGCCACTACGGAACTCTACGGGCCCCTACCGAACCCTGCAGAACCCTCCGGAACCTTACAGAATCCCTCGGATTCCTACAGACTCCTGCAGGCACTTACACAACCCTACAGGCCCCTACGGAACACTGCCAGCCCCTATGGAAGGAACCCTACGGGCCCCTACACTACTGGCTCCTGCAGTACTCTACAGGCCTCTAGGGAACCTACGAAGCTCTACGGAACCCTATGGATCCTTACGGAACAGTACGGGCCCATTCAGACCTCTGCGGGTGCTTATGGAAACCTACAGGACCCTACGGAACTGTACGAGACTCTACAGGCCCCTAGGGAACACCACAGGCCCCTACGGAACCCTACACAACCCTCCGGAAACATATGGCACCCTACAAGCTCCTACCAACCCCTGCGGGCACTTACACAACCCTACAGGCC